>NC_083575.1:35935381-35947140 GCF_027579695.1 Neoarius graeffei | reverse complement strand
ACTACATTTTTTATTAATTTGTTCATATTTGTACCCATATACAGTGTACAGGGGAAGAGGAGAATAGGTTGGCAAAAGAACACCTGGCGTAGAGATCTCCAGACAGACATCAGGAGGCTGGGGTACACCTGGACTCAAATCGAAAGAAAAGCACAGGACCGGGTCTTCTGGAGATCCCTTGTCAACAGCCTATACAGTGGTGCTTGAAAGTTTGTGAACCCTTTAGAATTTTCTATATTTCTGCATAAATATGACTTAAAACATCATCAGATTTCCACACAAGTCCTAAAAGTAGATAAAGAGAACCCACTTAAACAAATGAGACAAAAATATTATACTTGGTCATTTACTTATTGAGGAAAATGATCCAATATTACATATCTGTGAGTGGCAAAAGTATGTGAACCCCTAGGATTAGCAGTTAATTTGAAGGTGAAATTAGAGTCAGGTGTTTTCAATCAGTGGGATGACAATCAGGTGTGAGTAGGCACCCTGTTTTATTTAAAGAACAGGGATCTATCAACATCTGATCTTCACAACACATGTTTGTGGAAGTGTATCATGCCGCGAACAAAGGAGATTTCTGAGGACCTCAGAAAAAGCATTGTTGATGCTCATCAGGCTGGAAAAGGTTACAAAACCATCTCTAAAGAGTTTGGACTCCACCCATCCACAGTCAGACACATTGTGAACAAATGGAGGAAATTCAAGACCATTGTTACCCTCCCCAGGAGTGGGCGACCAACAAAGATCACTCCAAGAGCAAGGCGTGTAATAGTTGGCGAGGTCACAAAGGACCCCAGGGTAACTGCTAAGCAACTGAAGGCCTCTCTCACATTGGCTAATGTTCATGAGTCCACCATCAGGAGAACACTGAACAACAATGGTGTGCATGGCAGGGTTGCAAGGAGAAAGTCACTGATCTCCAAAAAGAACATTGCTGCTCGTCTGCAGTTTGCTAAACATCACGTGGACAAGCCAGAAGGCTATTGAAAATGTTTTGTGGACAGATGAGACCAAAATAGAACTTTTTGGTTTAAATGAGAAGCATTATGTTTGGAGAAAGGAGAAACATTGCATTCCAGCATAAGAACCTTATCCCATCTCTGAAACATGGTGGTGGTAGTATCATGGTTTGGGCCTGTTTTGCTGCATCTGGGCCAGGACGGCTTGCCATCATTGATGGAACAATGAATTCTGAATTATACCAGCAAATTCTAAAGGAAAATGTCAGGACATCTGTCCATCTCAAGAGAAGGTGGGTCATGCAGCAAGACAACGACCCTAAGCACACAAGTCATTCCACCAAAGAACGGTTAAAGAAGAATAAAGTTAATGTTTTGGAATGGCCAAGTCAAAGTCCTGACCTTAATCCAATCAAAATATTGTGGAAGGACCTGAAGCGAGCAGTTCATGTGAGGAAACCCACCAACATCCCAGAGTTGAAGCTGTTCTGTACAGAGGAATGGGCTAAAATTCCTCCAAGCCGGTGTGCAGGACTGATCAACAGTTACCGCAAACGTTTAGTTGCAGTTATTGCTGCACAAGGGGGTCACACCAGATACTGAAAGCAAAGGTTCCTATACTTTTGCCACTCACAGATATGTAATATTGGATCATTTTCCTCAATAAATAAAGGACCAAGTATAATATTTTTGCCTCATTTGTTTGACTGGGTTCTCTTTATCTACTTTTAGGACTTGTGTGAAAATCTGATGATGTTTTAGGTCATATTTATGCAGAAATATAGAAAATTCTAAAGGGTTCACAAACTTTCAAACACCACTGTATATGGTTGAATCGCTTTTTGTTCAGGAACAGTTTCATGTTTGCACAGCAAAACTACACAAAAAAATTACAGAAAATTTCCGTCGATGGCTCTGTGTTACTGACGCGAATGGTGTACTCATGTGCTGGTTATATCACAAGCGGATATCGGGTTTCAGTGCAAATGACCGCACCCTGTTAGCCTATTTTTAGCAATATCGCAACTTTTAAAATGAAATAAATTGTTGTTAGAAAGTTTGATTTTTAATTAAAATGTGCTGCGAGCACATCAGGGCACTTGCCGTGATCAGCACACGGCATTTAGTTTTTGGGCTTTGTTTGACTTTAAATTCTAACACGAAAACAGTTGCGAGTATTTGGAGTACCAAACAGATACAGATACAAACAGGGTGCGATTTGTCAAAAAAACAGAAGGGGGGATGTTTTTTTTTTTTTAATCATGAAACGTCACAAAATTAAGGTAACAATAGGCTAACAGCTCAATAACATCCGATGATATCAAATGAATAACACTAAATGAAAACGAACACTAAACCAGAGATAGTAAATTCATCTTCCTATCTCTCTGACTAAATACACGAACACTAACACACAACAAAGTTCGCATTGCTTGTCGCGTTGCTGTGATGTTTCTCTCCCTCCGGATTAAATGGACAGTGACTCGAAAATCACTAAAATACATGAATACTAAATGAACAGTTTGCTCTGATGGCGCAGTTCACATTGTGTGCAGCTTTCCGATTTAAACTGTTTTTTTCTCATCCTTATACTTCTTGTTTCATGGACTGTAACGGATTTGCTTATTTAGTAATTTTAATACAGAATTTACTTTGAAATTATAATCAGAGGGTGGCACGGTGGTGTAGTGGTTAGCGCTGTCGCCTCACAGCAAGAAGGTCCTGGGTTCGAGCCCCGGGGCCGGCGAGGGCCTTTCTGTGTGGAGTTTGCATGTTCTCCCTGTGTCTGCGTGGGTTTCCTCCGGGTGCTCCGGTTTCCCCCACAGTCCAAAGACATGCAGGTTAAGTTAACTGGTGACTCTAAATTGACCGTAGGTGTGAATGTGAGTGTGAATGGTTGTCTGTGTCTATGTGTCAGCCCTGTGATGACCTGGCGACTTGTCCAGGGTGTACCCCGCCTTTCGCCCGTAGTCAGCTGGGATAGGCTCCAGCTTGCCTGCGACCCTGTAGAAGGATAAAGCGACTAGAGATAATGAGATGAGATTATAATCAGACACTCCAACGCCCCCCCCAAAAAAAAATTGGCCGTGAAAAAGGTGGCATCCGCCAAAAGGCGAGCTGTTTGCATCCCTGCATAGAACGCAAAGATATTGTTATTATCTACAATGTATCTATTTGCTGGGGACGTTCATGAACATCAAAGCTGCCACTTCGGGTCATTTTGAAAGTGAGTGCAATGTAGACCATAGAAAACTGTGTCACAACATGCCTGTCATGTCAACTTTTTTTTTTGGTTTGTTTGTTTTATTGACGGGGTTGTCCCCGAGGATTTTTTTTCAGCAGAGATAAAAACCAGAGGGGGGGATGATCCCCCCCCAGCAAATCGCACCCAGGATACAAATATTGGCTTTGCATTACACCTCTAGGATGTACATAATTCACAGTTCAGTCTTAGAAATAATAGTTTTATAAAGACGTATATTAAAATTCTAAGAGTGATTGTGCTTCACTGAATAATATGTGGTGTTTCTCTATTATTACTGTGCTGTAGTCCATATAGTAGATGTGTAGCATTAGTGCTAAAATGAATTGTGTAGTTGTTAAGCACGGTTCAAGCTTAGGGTCAGAAACTGTTTCTAAGTATGGTCTCTGCATTGTGGATCACACTGTGGCACACCACTGGGCTGTTTTGCCTTTGTTGTGGCAGAGGGGAGGAGCCCTTTTTATCTGTGTATGACTCTTTGAGAGTGGCCATTGTGGTGATGTCTCCATGTTGGAAGTACTTTAATTGTCTTTGTGTCCTGGTTCTGTGCTCCAGTCCCTGGCAGGTTACAATGGTGCCCAGTGTTGCTCTCCGAGAACAATCGCTCTCTCTGTCTCTGCTGGACCAGCACAGTCACTCTCCATTCAATCTGTACACACTCTCTGCAGGAATCGCAGATACCAAGCGACAGACCCGAGAAATCCACGCATCACTGACAAAGACATTTCTGCACACAGACTCATTTGTACACATATCCATTACACACATGTTCATTTATGTTCATACAAATTGGTAGCATGATGAATAAACACAAAATGAGACAACACTATCAAGTTTGCATACAATAAATCATAAATAATTCTCCATGAGATCAACTGGGCATTAGATATCCCCTTGGAAATTTCTGTAGGGAAAAAAAAATCTATAACCATTATGAATGTGTCAATCAAATAGAGAGAAAATATTAGTACTGTGACATTTAGGGAGAGAAGAGAGGGGTTTTTTTGCAGTGTAAATCAGTCAGTCAATGCTAATTACACCATATTGATGCTGATTCAGATCCATCATACACCGATAGCCTGAAGCCCATATAGTTTCAAAACAGAATCTGCTGTTGGAAGCAAAGCGGCTTGATTGTTGATATCAAATCCTTGACTTGCAAGCAGGGCTTTGAACCAGAATTTTTTTCCTATTGGTTCGTTCCGAACAGAAACGGAATTTTAACGTTTCCGGTTTTGGGTTCCACCATTAAATAGACGTTCCCGAACCGGTTAGAACAAAAAAATTTCATTCCCGGAACGGTTAATTACGTTCCCTGTCAGCTGTTTAACATATGGCTATAAAATTATGTCTTTGTCTCATCCAGCTTAAGCCAAATGTAGGCTAATTCTATTACAACCTTCATTAAATAAGACAAGAAATAATTCAAAACAATTATTATTTCAAATGTTGGCGATTTGGATTCTCAGTATGTCTTCCCATCTACACAAACAGAAAAAAATGCCAAAAATGAAAGATAATTCGTTTAGTGTGTTACCAAAGGCTAGTCAGGCCCTATGCATTGATAGGCTAACAGAGGTTAACGTCATTTAATGTTCGCGAGCCTCTCATTAACGTGGACAAATATATTGATATCGTGTTTGAAATTGACGTTTTTGAATAACGATAGACTGCAATATTTACCTCTTATTTAAGATGTGGAGACGTGATAGTAGTCCACCCTCCCGCTCTCTCCATTCAGTCAGCGAACGTCACACAGGAAGTGAACCCCAGCGGGTCATAGAAACTTGCGCAGGAGGAGAATGACTTTATTTGTAGGCTACGGAAACTTTGAGGAATTAAATAAAAACCGGTATTAACCAGTTACCATTATTTTTAATAAGCGTTTCTGTTCCGGAACATAAAAAATAATAAAGTTTCTGGTTTCGTTTCTGTTCCATGTGAAATAGAAAAAGTTCCCGGTTTTCGTTTTCGTTCCTTGAACCGGTTCAAAGCCCTGCTTGCAAGTGACGTCAAAGCCAATTAGAAAACCAAATATCAGCCATGTTGGTGGATATAGAAATTAGGGACGTCCCGATCCGATCACGTGATCGGAAATCGGGCCCGATCACATGGTTTCAGACTCGATCGGAATCGGGCATTGCCTCCCGATCAGGGATCGGATATATATATATTCTCATTTTTAACACATCAATAGCTATGCGTTGGCACGGAGTGAGACCAGACCTCTTGTCTCAACACAGCAACATCAACGCGTGCGGCATGACATCACTTTGTAGCGGAGACGCTATTGGTTATTGGCTGCCTATTGCCGGCAAAGTTGAACACGGAAGCAGTTCGAAGCGGAAAGCAAAGCATGAGATCATTTTTTTTTTCGTTGGATGACAAAAGAAACGGGCTCAAACCTGAAAGGGTAGAAATGCTTGTTTTCATCAAGAAAAACATTCATTTCCTTAATTGAAATTACTGTACACCACTGTGAGATGCGTTCTTAAAAGCAAATTACCAGTACTATGGCACTTTTTTTTTTTTTTTATTTGTTTACATTCCTGCCAGGTATTTTAAGTTTTTTTTTTTTAAATTTGTTATTTATTGTTCAAACTGCCTCACGTAAGTGCTCTGTTTGCTAACGGAGTTGTTGGATGTTAAAATAAGGTGTTAAATAAAAAATGAGGAACATCCTGGATCCGTTTCTTTCCTCGTCTTTATTTTTTATGGATTATAAGAAGTATCGGATCGGGACTCGGTATCGGCAGATACTCAAAATCAAATGATCGGTATCGGATCGGAGGGCAAAAAAACCTGATCGGGACATCCCTAATAGAAATGCAGGGTCAAGTGACATTCCATACAAAACACTATAGTCACGCATGCACAACTCTCTTTGTTTTCACTGCTTTAAGCGTTCTTTTAGCTTGCCATATCTTTGTGCTGTATATGGTTGTGGTCACAACAGTACTCGTGACCGTGGCACGTTCAGATTTTTTAGAATTTAGAATTTTTTTAGAAAGAGGGCGAGGAAACTTTGAAGCTTAGTAAGGAGAGGAGACGGCTGAACGACATCGGCAGGGCTGAGCTAACAGAGGCTAAAACCAAAACAACTCGTGTTTGTAGTAATCATTTTATCTCAGGTGAGATTTAGAAGCTTTCTAAATAATATCATGGAAGAATTTTATTTCATGTTGCTAGAATTTTGCTATAAAATGAGCGTTGTCTTGTCGTGGTTCACTCGGTCGTAGCTATAATTTTAACACGTGTATTACCATTTCGCTTCTAGGAGCGCCAGCAGAATTATACGATAGAAGCAATCCAGACTGGGCACAATAAATAAATTGAAATGCGATTTGTGAGCCATAAAGCTAGAGACTTATCAAAACTTCACACTTTGTCTGTTTTTTACACATAGAAGTAAACTAAATGCAAAAGAAGCCCTAACTTACCCTTGCAAGTACAACTGCTTTGTCATTGTTGACTGGTTTAATTAATAAAGTATTTACCCATCCAGGGACAAAGATGTTATAGGCTTCCATGGACTTATAAGCCTTCATTTGAGATTTGTCGATCTACAAAGTCTGCCAAACAGATAGAACGCAATATCTGGGTACTCGATGGTCGGTAGAAGCGTCTTATCTTCAGAAAAGTCTGACTTTTTTAAATAATATGGGTCAAAACCACACATACAGTGGATATAAAATAATAGGTTTTTCTGATGTAAAACAATGAGACCACGATAAATAATTTCAAAACTTTTCCCACCTTTAACATGACCTGTAACCTGTACAATTCAATTGAAAAACAAACTAATCCGTTAGGGGGAAAAACAAAAAAAAATGAAAAACATACAATAAGCTGGTTGCATAAGTATGCACACCCTTAAACTAATACTTTGTTGAAGAAGCTTTTGATTTAATTACAGCATTCAGTCTTTTTGGGTTCACACCTGCCATCAGTTAAAATGACTCTGATTAACCCCAAATAAAGTTCAGACATTTACTCAGTTCCATCCTCCAGCAAAAGCCAGGGTTCACAGAGAGCTTACAAAGCATCAAAGGGATCTCATTGTTGAAAGGTATCAGTCAGGAGAAGGGGACAAAAACATTTCCATGGCATTAGATATACCATGGAGCACAGTGAAGACAGTCATCAAGAAGTGGAGAAAATATGGGACAACAGTGACATTAGCAAGAACTAGACATTCCTCCAAAATTGATGAAAAGACAAGATGAAAACTGGTCAGGGAGGCTGCCAAGAGGCCAACAGCAACACTGAAGGAGCTGCAGGAATTCCTGGCAAGTACTGGCTGTGTACTACATGTAACAACAATCTCCAGTATTCTCCATATGTCTGGGCTATGAGGTTGGGTCAAAGAAAAACATCCAGGCCTGGCTAAATTTTGCAAAAAAAATACATCAACTCTCCCAAACGCATGTGGGAAAATGTGTTATGGTCTGATGAAACCAAGGTTGAACTTTTTGGCCACAATTCCAAAAGGTCTGTTTGGTGCAAAAACAACACTGTGCATCACCAAAAGAACACCATCCCCACGGTGAAGCATGGTGGTGGCAGCATCATGTTTTGGGGTTGTTTTTCTTCAGCTGGAACAGGGGCTTTAGTTAAGGTGGAGGGAATTATGAACAGTTCTAAATACCAGTCGATTTTGGCCCAAAACCTTCAGGTGTCTGCTAGAAAGCTGAAGATGAAGAGGAATTTCATCTTTCAGCACGACAACGACCCCAAAAAAGTTTTGGAACGGCCCAGCCAGAGCCCAGACCTAAACCCAATTGAAAATCTGTGGGGTGACCTGAAGAGGGCTGTGCACAAGAGATGCCCTCGCAATCTGACAGATTTGGAGCGCTTTTGCAAGGAAGAGTGGGCAAATGTTGCCAAGTCTAGATGTGGTAGGCTGGTAGACTCCGACCCATTTTATTTTTTTATGTTTATCCCCCTAACAGATTTGTTTGTTTTTCAATTAAATTGTACAGGTTATAGGTCACATTAAAGGTGGGAAAAGTTTTGAAATTATTTATGATGGTCTCATATTTTTTTACATCAGAAAAACCGATCATTTTAACGGGGTGTGTACTTTTTATATCCACTGTATCTATCTTCTCTTTGTACTGAATCTTCGCTGGGCCATGCAAATCGTGGTAATATTCAGCATTGTTTACAGACACGCTTTCAGCGGCCGCCATCTGAGTTGGTTTGTATATCCACCATCATGGCGGATGCTCATGACGTAGCACATTTTGATCACGTGGTTGCAAGTCAAGGATTAATTGATTAAAGACACTGCAGCTCAGCGTGAGAGAGCTGCAATGGCATGCTACAAAGGAGCTAAAGTCCTATCTAAAGAACAAAAACAACATAAGCACATCTTAGTTGTGTAAATGTTATAACTTTACATTTTGATATTTATCTTTGCACAGATGACTACAAATGAGTTGGATCTGACCTGCGGTCAAAGAGGTGAAATTTGTGCATCTAGATGGTGTGGACTCTGACACTGGGAATCTCCCAAACTTTGCTTCTTCAGACAAAAATGCCCTTAAGCCCTTCTCAAATAAACCTCACCCCCTGCTATGTGCCTTTTAAATTTAGCCTGCCTTAAGATATGCCAGTCTGTCCCTTTTCTCTTATTTCCTGCTTTCTCTTTTTCTCCCTTTTCCTAACAAAACACACACTTTGATATATCTCCCACTATTCTGGGAATTTCTTCCCAGCCCTCTTTTTACTCTCTGCCACTGCTCTTTTCCCACTTTTTCTTTCTGTATCGCTCTTTAAATCCCCAAGTTCTTTGCTACCCTACTAACCCCTTCCTTTTATTTTCACCCAACTGTGTTAGTAGTGATGATATGTCCTATGGGTAGAAGCCTTCCCTCTCAATGTCCTGTTAATTACTTCTCTATTTATTTAGCAAGGCGGTCTAGGAGGGGTTTTTTTTGGGGGGGGGCCTGTCCATGACCTAGAGGGACTGACTCCTGCATTAAATAGCCCACATTCCAGTCCTCTGATGCTGAAATGACCACAATCCCCCCCCCCTTTTTTTTTTTATCTCTGCAGCGCGTCAAATTAGCACCCAGTTCAGTCCTAATACAAAGGACCCAATAGGCAAAAAGAAGAAGTAGTGACAAGCCCATTGGGAGAACCTATGGGCCTCTGTCTGGTCAGTGTGTTCACTCAGAGCATGGCTTGTTTGGAGCGAGAACCAGAAGGCCTCCATGGTAAATCAACTGAATTTTATAGGAGTACACATGTTTACAAATGACGACTTCCACTGAAAATAACATCTGGTTTAATTTTATGGAACAAGGTCAAATTTAATAATGCATTTCCAAATACTTGGTACTGGTAATGAGCCTTGAAGCAGTGTGTGTGAAATTATTCTTATTACTGATATTTTTTATGGTTGTTTTACTAATGTACTCAATCTGACTGTATAAATAATTAACTAATGGCATGAATGCTTCGTGTTTGTGGAATCCAAACTACTGATTCATTACATTTGCAACTTTTCTATAAAACAGTCAAAAAATCATTCATTGAAGGGGTCTTAGATTTTAATTACACTTTTTCTGCAGCTGATTTTATCTACTGAGTCCATGACGTTATTGAATAAATATGGCATAACCATGGTGAGGATGTTCTCACCAACTGGATTTGGTTTCATCCGTTTATGGGCTGCTTTTATTTTCAGATCACTCCACATACTGGCTCAGATGAAGTCACCGAGGAGGGAGTTTATAATGGGATCTATGCAGCTGAGGCAGAGAGAAACTAGAGTGTTGGACAGGGTAAAGTTAAGGCATAGAGAGTTTAGAGGTAGGGACGCAGAAGAAAGTGTGAAGTTTCTCATTAGCCTTGAACATGATTGAGACAAAGTTACGCTTTGCCGGGATTCAGGATGCATGTGTATAGGAATGCATTCATTAACGTTATTCCTTGGCTCTCTCACACAAGTCTTCCGTCACCAGGTAATGGACTGACTAGAGAGCAGTGGATTGGCGGCTGCAAATGAAAGGGGGCACCGTGTCTCATGAGGAAGGGTTTAGGGTAAATAGCTCCCCACCATGTACCCGAGAGAAAGGCATCCTAACACAGGCCTCCTCATCCAAGGCGATCTGCATGATAAAGCACCAAGCCCTACAAAAGATGAAAAGGTGCTGGGCAGGACCTGGACAATCCCTTCCTGTTCTGAACGGTGATTTGTTTCCGTGCCGTCAGGGACTGGGCTGCCTGCCCTCCTTCCCCTAACCTCACAGCCCCTTTCACACATTCTCCTTGGCTTTGTTTTCTAGCACTTTCTAAGAACACTGCCACTGCTTTCTTTCCTTTTTTTTTCATACACGTGAAAGCAACTGATGGGCCAATATGTGAAATCAAACAGAGACTGGAACGGTTGTTTTTGCAGCCATTTTCTGAAAGCTTTGGGCATGGGAAACATTTTGCATAACAAAGGACGGGAGAAAACATTAAGCCAATTAACATGTATATACTAACCTGTACTAATGAAGGGATTTGAAGTACTTGTAACTCGCGTCTAATGTGTGTTCATTTTGCAACTTATCTGAAATTATTAGTGCAGTATGATAGAAATACTACATCGTTTATAAAACTATTTGTTTTATCTAAAATGCATCACCCGTTTGCTTGAAAGATTTCCGCTGAGTATAAAAAGTAATCTCAAGTTATCACAAATATAGAGATGATTTTGTTATCTGACCAACACTGGGATGTGTAAGTTGTTTGAAAGAAAAGAAAAAAGTTGTGATAAAAAATGATTGTGATTACATAGTCTAGATAGGAATGTTAACTTAAAATCTTGTTTAACTCATTAATTTGTTTGTCTGCTCAATGTACATCCAGAGTACATAAAGTTCCATTAAATATGAGGGTCTGTAACAACACTGAACTAGCAGGGCCCATTCACCGTGCCTTAGTCAACCTCTATGCCCAGTCCTTAGCACCTTTCTGTGGAAGTTCTCCATTGAGATAAATGTCCCATTTTCACCATGAGTCATTCTGATGTTCCCTGGCATTTACTCTATCACACTTTGTCCCTCTTTCTCACATTCTCACAGTATCATAGACATTCCCATGCAGTTTGCCAAAAGGATACAAATGCACGGTCTGTCCGCGCAAGGTCGAAGTGATCAGAGGTGAGAGAATGGTTAAATACTGCACTGCAATTAAAATGTGCTTCATTTGATAAATCAGGGACTGAGGTAGGAAAAAGAGTAGAACACTTATCTACAGCTCAGGATTGAAAAGCTCATTCATTTCCTGTTTAGGTGAGGACAGTTTTTGTGAACACGAATGATATACTGTAGAATTTTCAAGCATACAGAGTATATAAGTGGAAATGTGAAAAACCATGCTTGACTGAGTAAAATCTTCTCCCTTTCCCAACAAGCAAAGGGACAAGAATATGTTTGAGTAGAAATACAAGGTTGAGGGTATTCATATAAAACAGAAACAGATAACTTATTAGAGATGAATGGCAATTTACAAGTGCTGATGGAGCAAGAGCAAAC